>NC_045666.1:987984-990484 GCF_009829145.1 Chiroxiphia lanceolata
GTAGAGCGAGCAGATTTGTGTTTATATTTACATTTCTGGCTCTGCCTGTGGTGCTGAGTCTGTACATCCCATTTACACGGAGAGATAGATAAATGGGTGGGGGAAAATTAATTAAGAGCTTAATCGGCTGCTCTGGATGAGCTCGAGCAGCGCTGAGACTTCGGGGGATACTTGTCTTGGCGTTTTAGGCGGATTTGGGAGTTCTGATGGGGCTTTTGGGGGCCGGTAGAGGGCACGGAAGGGGAAAAAAAGCGATTATCTCCTTGTAAATTGTGCGGGACGCCGCGGCCCCTCCGGGGAGGGAAAGGGGATAAGGAGAGAATGGGAGAAGGAGGAAACGAGAGTGGAAAGGGCAAGGACGGGGAAGGGAAGAGAAGGGAAGGAAAAATCAAACTATGACTTTCAAACTGTGATTTTAATTTAATTTTTTTTTTTTTTTTTTTTTTTTTTTACAATAAGGACCCGGCAAAGCCAAGAGAAACAAGAGGAGGAAAAACTTTACTGGCAAAACTCCAGTTTCAGGTCACTGCAACTCTTCTTCTCCTCTTCCCATCAGCAGCTGCTGCTTCTGACATCCCTCTGTCCTCGGCTTCCTCGAGACACGTTTTTTTTGTGTGCCCACATCGAGCCCAAACCTTGGCCAGGGGTCTCTACGGGGGGAACCAGCAAATCCCGGGGTTGTAGGGGGTAGGACAAGGCCACGGGCACGGTTCCACCCGTGGGGTGCTCGGTGCATCCACGTGTCGAGCCCCAGAGCCGGGAGCCTGAGCCCCCCCCCCCCCCACCTCGTGCCTCCCCAAAACCTGTCCTGCTCCTGGAAACCTCGGCCGGTTCCCACAGGTTTTTGTCTTCTCCCCCTGGCTGGGAAGGAGTTTGAGCTGCAGCTCTGAGGTCTCTCGTTGCTGCAGCCCTGCCCTGTCCCCTCCTGGTGGGTCTCTCCCACCCTCCAGGGTGGGTTGTGGTGTTAACAGCCCCCAGAGAGGGATCTTCTTGCTTCTCTTCCTCCCCCGACCCCAAATCTGGGACAGACGCTTCTCTTTACCCCTTGTAGGCCCAAATTCCCTCCAGTTTCAGCATCCCACCCAGTCCTACCATGACAATGAAGCTGTCGCCCACCATCCCCTGTGGGATTCCTGGTCCCCAGACGATGGAGAAGCACCAGGAGCCACCACAGGTCACAGCAGCAAAGGTCCTCTCCTGCCTCCCAGGAGAACCATGGTGACATCTCCACCTTTCCCAAAACAATGGGAGCAGCCAGGAGCCAGGGCCTGGCCATGTCTGGCCTCTTCTGTGCCAGGAACATGGATTCTCCATCCTGATTCTCCATCCTGATTCTCCATCCTGATTCTCCATCCTCCCCTGCTCCAGCCCTGATCCAGCTGCAGGTGTTTCCCCCCTCCCTCTCTGCCTTCAGCCAGGGTGAAATCCAGGGAAGGTGCCACCTCCAGGGACAGCAGAGCTTTGTCACTTGTCCAAGGGGAGGTTCTGGGATGGAGCAAATTCCAAGACTCTCTCCCCTCCCCTCCTGGTGCAGGGCCACCTCACGGAGCCTCTCAGTGGCAGATTCCACTCCAAGCCTGAGTTCAAATCTTCATTTTTGTGAACAGTCACCACAGACTGTTTGTGTCTGTGTCCATCCTTCTCTTCACCTGCATATCCACCCCTCCATTCATCCCTCCATCCATCCATCCATCCATCCATCCACCATCCTTTCATCATCCATCTATCCATTCCTCCATCCATCCATCCATCCATCCATCTCTCCATCCCTCCCTCCCTCCATCCATCCATCCACCCCTCCCTCCATCCCTTCATCCATTCCTCCCTCCATCCATCCATCTACCCCTCCCTCCATCCCTCCATCCATCCATCCACCCTTCCCTCCATCCCTTCATCCATCCCTCCCTCCATCCCTCCATCCATTGATCCATCCATCCATCCATCCCTCAATCCATCTATCCCTCCATCCCTCCATCCCTCCCTCCCTCTATCCCTCCATTCATCCCTCCATTCATCCCTCCCTCCTCCATCCCTCCGTCCATTCATCCCTCCCTCCTCCATCCATCCCTCCATCCCTTCCTCCACCCACCCATCCATCCCTCTATCCCTCCATCCATCTCTCCATCCCTCCCTCCCTCCCTCCCCCCCTGCCCAGACCCCTCTGCAGCCCGTCCCCGTGCAGAGTCACGCCCGCACACGCGTGTAAATGTGCACACGCAAACACACGCGTGTGATGCGAACACACGTGTCCGTCCCCGTGGATGACGGGACAATTCCCCAAAGGTGCCTGCGGTGGGATGGGCCGGGCTGGGCCAGCGGGAAAGGCACTTTCTTCCCGGAGGTTTTTCCCTCGGTGCATCTTCGGGCCGGATCCTGCCCTTGCCGGGACTCAGCACCACCCAGGGGGGTCCAGGGGGAACCCCCAAATTTGGGGGAGATGGCAGGAGGCTGGGGAGACAAAGCGGGTCCTCCCTGCTCTAATTAAGGCGCGATGACCGTT